>NC_057796.1:248395895-248397898 GCF_018294505.1 Triticum aestivum
CTTCGGTGTTGGGAAGTGTGTGTGTGGTTGTGTGGGTGTGGGTGTATGGGGGCGGGGGTGGGGGGGGGGGGCAGTGACACTTACATATCCCTACTCTTATAAAAAACAGAGTTGGTGATGATGGTGTTCCTGCCATCCTGCAATATAGGCCATCCGATTTATACCCGGCAGATAGGAAGGAAACTGTGGCAATTTTGCAAAAAGATACCCACACCCCTCTCCGCATTTGCAAATAAGGCATTCCCTCGTTCATCCTTTTCTCCCACAAGATAAACTACTCATACAAAGGCATCTTGATGTTCGGTGCAACGCATGGGCATCTTGCTAGTAGGGAGAAGGAGTTTGTGTGACACATATCTAGTTATAATAAGGGATAGGTAGATAGAATTTGTGCGAGGCATACTTGAAGCATCACGAAGATAAACAAAATTGTGTGCATGCAAGTGCCAGAAAAAATGAAGCGAGAAACAATGTGTTGGAGAGAGAGAGAGAGAGAGAGAGAGAGAGAGAGAAATCTCAAAACAAAAGGTGCTCTGTTGGAATCCCATTTTATGTATTCATATGGTTCCGGAACTCGAGTTAACCTTAGGCATATGTGTGAGAGACATTATTATTCTTTGAGACATTAGTGGCTGTGGGTGGGCGGAATTAAAGGGGTGGGCATGTTCGACAGAGAGAGCGTGTGTGTTTCTGTGTGAGAGACTTGTAGGAAGGGGAAGAAAGACGAATTCTAACCTTGACGGAGGGAGAGAAAGACACGAAGTGCGCGTGTGTGATTCCGATGACCACAGGGAAATGAGATATGTATGCGTGTGAGAGAGATTGCACAATTCATTCACGTAACACTATCTAGCGATCGTGGACGTGCATCGCTTGAACATAAATCAATATCTACTTCGTATTGTGGCCAAAGGTACAATATCGATTCAACGCTATAAAGATTGGACACTCACATATCACATTTTTTCTATTTAAATAAACCTTTTCAGTTGTGCATGCCAAAGTTACAGTGATGTTTCTTCAAACAACCAATGTAGCTATCATGTACATGCACCATTGTTACTCTTGAATTCAAAATCATTAGTCTTGGATGATTTAAGGTTCTATTATGAAGTAATATATGTAATATTCATATATGAATTCAACGGGTACGCAATTTATGAAATGGAGGCTATGTAATCATATGAGGTAACACTTTTAAGTAGCGGACTTCTTTTTGTGCGCCTCTACACTAACACGTCAATGCATTATGTTTAAAGTAAATAACCAATTGCACTAAATTATCTATTTACACGAGAAATACATAGGCTGAGTGTTTGATCCCTTTTTTGTGAACGCGCCACTACACCCGTACGATTGGCCGCGCCCGTGTGAACGTCCAAGTTATCGGCGCATGATCCCGCGTTATTGTCTTTTTTTGGGGTGGACACAC
This sequence comes from Triticum aestivum, assembly GCF_018294505.1. Taxonomy (NCBI): domain Eukaryota; kingdom Viridiplantae; phylum Streptophyta; class Magnoliopsida; order Poales; family Poaceae; genus Triticum; species Triticum aestivum. The sequence continues at coordinate 248,397,328 of NC_057796.1, forward strand.
CAGTTATTAACTGCTGACGCGTGCCCTGTGTACACAGTCTCGCATGACCTTCCCGCTAGCACGGTCCAAAATTAGTTGAAACTGGATACGAACGATCCCGCGGGCGGCAAAATCTCCCGCCTCCTTCTAAAATTTCCGCCACCTTAGTCTTTAGCATGCGAAATTCCCCTTTTGACCTTGGTGCACGGAGACCAATAGTTACAATACCGCCCTCATCTACATAATAGGTCGGGGTTGCTTTGGCAACTTCCGGTTGCCCCCACTACACGACACCCCCATTTCCTCTCCCCCTCCCGCAAAAACGACTAACTCCAAAGCACTAGGGCATCTCACATCACGCCGTCCGTACTTCATCGGCCTTTCTCCCCTCCCCTCTCGAAACCCTAGACTGCTCATCCACCGGCGTACCAAAGCCCATTCACTACCAGCGGCGTCCACCTCGTCGGATCTGCTTCTGCGGCCGCATCTACCCCTCGCATCTCCCCTAGAAACAAGTAGACTGCTCATCCACCACTGTACCACAGCCCATTCAGTGCCGGCCTTGTCCACGGCGCCGGAACTGCTTCGCCGG